>NC_069503.1:83855632-83890632 GCF_027579735.1 Bombina bombina
GCGAAAATGAGGCTCTGCCTATGATTAGAGAAGGCCCCCAGTGAAAAAGGTGTCCAATACAGTGCCTGCCGGTTATTTTACATGATTCCCAAGAATAAAATAACTCCTCAAAACTATGAAGTATTAAAAATGCATATATATCAATCGTTTTAGCCCAGAAAAATGTCTACCAGTCTTTAAAGCCCTTGTGAAGCCCTTTATTCTTATTTAATAAAAATGGCTTACCGGATCCCATAGGGAAAATGACAGCTTCCAGCATTACCAAGTCTTGTTAGAAATGTGTCATACCTCAAGCAGCAAAAGTCTGCTCACTGTTTCCCCCAACTGAAGTTAATTCCTCTCAACAGTCCTGTGTGGAAACAGCCATCGATTTTAGTAACGGTTGCTAAAATCATTTTCCTCTTACAAACAGAAATCTTCATCTCTTTTCTGTTTCAGAGTAAA
The DNA here is from genome assembly GCF_027579735.1 of Bombina bombina. Classification (NCBI taxonomy): domain Eukaryota; kingdom Metazoa; phylum Chordata; class Amphibia; order Anura; family Bombinatoridae; genus Bombina; species Bombina bombina. Next base: position 83,856,077 of record NC_069503.1, read on the forward strand.
TGGTACATACCAGCACTATTTTAAAATAACAAACTCTTGATTGAAGAATAAAAACTACATTTAAACACCAAAAAACTCTAAGCCATCTCCGTGGAGATGTTGCCTGTACAACGGCAAAGAGAATGACTGGGGAAGGCGGAGCCTAGGAGGGATCATGTGACCAGCTTTGCTGGGCTCTTTGCCATTTCCTGTTGGGGAAGAGAATATCCCACAAGTAAGGATGACGCCGTGGACCGGACACACCTATGTTGGAGAAATAATATTATACCTATCAAAATAAGTGCAATAACAAAATCAAGTTAACCAATTGCTATCCTTTTATAGCTGAGTATCAATATCAGACTCACAACAGAGTAAATATCGAAGCACAATAGCTTTATAAGTACTAAGAATACCACAACGTGAAATTGGACTATTGATCCAAGTTTTTCTCTATACATATATCACAACCACCCAAATTTTCTGTTAAAACAGATATAATTTAATCAGACCCAATCCTGCAATTTTTAACTTAGTATGTATGTAGACTGTGTTTGTTGTTGCTTTTTTTAAATTTACCAATAAAGGTTATATTTTAATTCATCCCCACTTACTCCTCCTATTCTAGACTACTATACCTTGTCCAACTCTTGCCATTGTTAAATAGGGAAAGAGTGCTACACAGGTGTACAATCCATCAATCCTAGGATTGATACTCTTTGGCCTCATCTTGAAGCCTATTCTGTACCCTTCTGAAACAATGTTCTGAATCCAAAGATTGTGAATTGAATTGATCAAAGTTTTTTTGAAAAATCGTAATCTGCCCCCTACCAGCTGGGCTGGAATGAGGGCCGCACCTTCATGTTGACTTGGGAGCTGGCTTTGGCTTTCTAAAAGGCTTGGATTTATTCCAGACTGGAGATGGTTTCCAAACTGATACCGCTCCTGTAGGGGAAGGATCAGGTTTTTGTTCCTTATTGTGACGAAAGGAACGAAAACTATTATTAGACCTAAATTTACCCTTAGATTTTTTATCCTGTGGTAAAAAAGTTCCTTTCCCCCCAGTAACAGTTGAAATAATAGAATCCAACTGTGAACCAAATAATTTATTACCCTGGAAAGAAAGGGAAAGCAAGGTTGACTTAGAAGACATATCAGCATTCCAAGTTTTAAGCCATAAAGCTCTTCTAGCTAAAATAGCTAGAGACATATACCCGACATCAACCCTAATGATATCAAAGATGGCATCACAAATAAAATTATTAGCATGTTGAAGAAGATTAACAATGCTATGAGAATTATGATCTGTTACTTGTTGCGCTAAAGCTTCTAACCAAAAAGTTGAAGCTGCAGCAACATCCGCTAAAGATATAGCAGGTCTAAGAAGATTACCTGAACATAAGTAAGCTTTTCTTAGAAAGGATTCAATTTTCCTAACGGATCCTTAAAGGAAGTACTATCTGCCGTAGGAATAGTAGTACGCTTAGCAAGAGTAGAGATAGCCCCATCAACCTTAGGGATTTTGTCCCAAAACTCTAATCTCTCAGATGGCACAGGATATAATTGCTTAAAACGTTTAGAAGGAGTAAATGAATTACCCAAATTATTCAATTCCCTGGAAATTACTTCAGAAATAGCATCAGGGACAGGAAAAACTTCTGGAATAACTACAGGAGATTTAAAAACCTTATTTAAACGTTTAGATTTAGTATCAAGAGGACCAGAACCCTCTATTTCTAATGCAATTAAGACTTCTTTAAGTAAAGAACGAATAAATTCCATTTTGAATAAATATGAAGATTTATCAGCATCAACCTCTGAAACAGAATCCTCTGAACCAGAGGAATCATTATCAGAATCAGAATGATGATGTTCACTTAAAAATTCATCTGAAAAATGAGAAGTTTTAAAAGACCTTTTACGTTTACTAGAAGGAGGAATAACAGACATAGCCTTCTTAATGGATTTAGAAACAAAATCTCTTATGTTAACAGGAACACTGAGTATTAGATGTTGATGGAACAACAACAGGTAATGTAACATTACTAAAGGAAATATTATCTGCATTAACAAGTTTGTCATGACATTCATTACAAACAACAGCTGGAGGAACAGATACCACAAGTTTACAGCAAATACACTTAACTTTGGTAGATCCAGCATCAGGCAGCGATTTTCCAGAAGTATCTTCTGATTCAGGGTCAATCTGGGACATCTTGCAATATGTAATAGAAAAAACAACATATAAAGCAAAATTGATCAAATTCCTTAAATGACAGTTTCAGGAATGGGAAAAAATGCCAGTGAACAAGCTTCTAGCAACCAGAAGCAAAGAAACAATGAGACTTAAATAATGTGGAGACAATAATGACGCCCATATTTTGTGGAGACAATAATGACGCCCATATTTTTTAGCGCCAAAAAAGACGCCCACATTATTTGGCGCCTAAATGCTTTTGGCGCCAAAAATGACGCAACATCCGGTAACGCCGACACTTTTGGCGCAAAAAACGTAAAAAATGACGCAACTTCCGGTGACAAGTAAATAACAAAGAACATTTTTTGCGCCAAAAAAGTCAGCGCCAAGAATGACGCAATAAAATGAAGCATTTTCAGCCCCCGCAAGACTAACAGCCCACAGGAAAAAAGTCAAATTTTAAGGTAAGAAAAAAATGATCATTCAAATGCATTATCCCAATAATGAAACTGACTGTCTGAAATAAGGAATATTGAACATCCTGAATCAAGGCAAATAAATGTTTAAACACAAATATTTAGAACTTTATATAAAAGTGCCCAACCATAGCTTAGAGTGTCACAAAAATAAGACCTACTTACCCCAGGACACTCATCTACATGTAGTAGAAAGCCAAACCAGTACTGAAACGAGAATCAGTAGAGGTAATGGTATATATAAGAGTATATCGTCGATCTGAAAAGGGAGGTAAGAGATGAATCTCTACGACCGATAACAGAGAACCTATGAAATAGACCCCCTAGAAGGAGATCATTGAATTCAAATAGGCAATACTCTCTTCACATCCCTCTGACATTCACTGCACGCTGAGAGGAAAACCGGGCTCCAACCTGCTGCGGAGCGCATATCAACGTAGAATCTAGCACAAACTTACTTCACCACCTCCACGGGAGGCAACGTTTGGAAAACTGATTTGTGGGTGTGTTGAGGGGTGTATTTATAGGCATTTTGAGGTTTGGGAAACTTTGCCCCTCCTGGTAGGAATGTATATCCCATACGTCACTAGCTCATGGACTCTTGCTAATTACATGAAAGAAAGATAGATAATCCCTTTATTTACCATTCCCCGTTTTGCAAAACCAACACTGTTAAAGAAATATACTTTTTACCTCTGTAATTACCTTGTATCTAAGCTTCTGCTGATTGCCTCCTTATCTCATATCTTTTAACAGACTTCATTTTAGCCTATCAAGACTGTTAAAAAACTTAACATTGTGCTCATGCACGTGATCTATATGAAACACATAAACTAATGCCCTCTAGCTGTGAAAATCTGTCAAATGCATTCATATAAGAGGTGGCCTCCAAGAGCTTAGAAATTAGCATATGAGCCTACCTAGTTTTAGCTTTCAACTAACAACAACAAGAGAACAAAGGAAAATTAATGATAAAAGAAAATTAGAGAGTGTTTAAAATCGCATGCCCGATCTGAATCACGAAAGTTTAATTTGGTCTTTACTATCCTTTTAAACAAACACTGCAAGGGGGATTTGGAAGAGACTGGGGTTAAAATGTTCATTTTAAATTGTTATCTAGGACAGAGATAAGAAAAGGAAGCCTTTGTGTTTACATAGATTGATAACACAATAAGATATGATCTCTCAGCAAGCTCAGACCATTTAAAAGGATCATAAAGTATAGAGTAACAAAATCAACATATGCATACTAACAATACAATGCAATACAACTTATTATAGATAGGGTAATTTGAACAATCTAACTCACTCCAGATATAGCCTCCTTCACTAGTGTAGTCTTCTCACAAGTGACTACACCTAAAGTTTTTGAAAAAAAGAAATTATAGTGGGGTAGGAAGGGGCGCTGAACCGCAATCTGGAAATGTATATAACTTAGGACCTTTGCATTAATTTATATTTAGTTGGTGTAGAGAATACCAATATTAAATCTTATATGAGGTGTGATGGTAAAATAAAATAAAATAATATAATAATCTTCTATCTTTTAGTTGGGGTAAAGAATACCAATAATAAGTTCAAGGTGTGATGATAAAATAAATTATTATAATAATCTTCTATCTTTTCAGTGGTAATATAATGTGTGCTGCGTAGAAAGCTACTTAATGAAAGTGTTAATCTTTTAGTTAGGGTAGACAATACCAATAATATGAGGTTCAGGTATGATGATAAAATACAATAGTATAATAATCTTCTATCTTTTCAGTGATAATATAATGTGTGCTGCGTGGAAAGCTGCTTAGATCTTGAAAAAGGCTCTGTTGCCGATACGCATTGATCCGCCCTACAGCTACAGACAAACTTGGCACCCAGGACCGATGTCTCTAACAGGAGGTTTGAAATAAGAAATCCCTGTTAGTTAATGTACAGCGAGAGGAGCCACATACTGAAAAATATTTAAAGGAATGAGTGCGCGCACTTAATTTAAACAAGGAGACCCTCTGATTAGTCACAAAGAACCCACGTGACTCTATTGCCGAACCGGACAGCTGATATATTAAAACGCTGACAGGAAAAGTAAGAATACACGGAGGAGCGTTTTTTATACATAAAGGTACTGTATGAAATCTCTAATTGGGAACTTTTAAAGGAACCACAAAAAAGGAAAGACTGTGGGTAAACACCTGCTAGGAAAAGCCCTCTAATTAAAGCTTGCAACACTGTGTTTAATAAGACACAAAGCATTTTGAAAACACTCATTACAGACTATCAATACAGAAAAGGCTTATCATTGTTTTTTACTATTGGTTCATACTGGTGTATGAAAGCTAACTATACTTATCAATCTGCAGTGGTTTATTGTTACTGTATCAACCTATGCCTCTACTTGTTTTCACTTTATTATATGTCCTTCTTCTAACATATTAGTAGCTATTGGAGTCTTTTCTATCAGAATTGTAGTTTTAAATTAGAATTGTAGTTTTCAATGCATTTATAACACCGGTGTTATTAAGTTTTTAGAATCTAATTTTTTAGAACATTACTGTTTAATATTTTATTGCTATTATTGTCTGTAAGGAATTTTTATTTCTTAGTATGAACTCACTTAATAAATTAACATTATAACACTAATCTGCATACTATCCCTGTTTTTCTCATTTTTAATTAGGATCCATATTTTTTACCTAAAATCAAAAATTTTTGAGGATCCCTAGTTCCCAGCACTAATTTAATCACAAATATATTTAACTATATTTATTTTTTTTGCACCCCTACTTTTCAGTACAACAATTATCATCCATACTGCACGTATACTATATACACAAAAGATCTACCTGGTGGCATAGAGTCACTTTAAACTTATACTGCTCTAACACTAATTTCACACCTATTTACTCTCACAATTTAATTTTTTTTTTTTCCTTACATAAACAAGGAGAAATGAGCATGTTTTAACTTTCATTAACACTTTCACTAAGCAGCTTTCCACGCAGCACACATTATATTATCACTGAAAAGATAGAAGATTATTATACTATTTTATTTTACTAATACAACTTATTATGAATTTCTAAAGAGCAGTAGATTTATTTCTGAAATTTTGTTCTGCACCTGTATCACATGACAGCAATCAGCCAATAACAGACTCATATTTGTACATCATATAAACTCTTACACATAACAAGCAGGAGCTGTTGCCTCATAACGTGTATTATAAAAAACACTGAAACATTGGAAATGGAAATAAATTTGAAGGAGCAAACAGCAATTTTATATAAACAATAAACCTAAAGGTGAAATTTCCCATACACTTTATACTATTTTATACATCGGTAAAACAAGTTATTAGAAACACATTAAAGGGACAGCAAAGTCACAATTACACTTTTATTATTCAAATTTAAACAACTCTTCCAATTTCCTTCTATTATCAAATCTGCTTTATTCTCTTGGAGACCTTTAGGAAAAAACAATTAATGCACTATGGTGTGCTAGCTGCTGATTAGTGGCACATACAAGCCTCTTGTCATTGGCTCACCTTATGTGCTCAACTAGCTCCCAGTAGTGCATTGCTGCTGCTTCAATAAAGGATACCTAGAGAATGATGCAAATTTCATAATAGAAGTCAGTTGGAAAGTTTGCATGATCTAATTAAACATTGAAAACATTTTGGGGTTTTTCTCCCTTTAAGTGAAAACCAAATTTACAGGACACTGTCCCTTTAAGTCTGTGATCATGTGACAAACAGCAGCAGCTGAAGGTGCAGAATACACTCACTAAGGTCTTTACTAACAACAAGAATCAGTCACAGATCAGTGGGATAAACGTTCTGATGATAAACAGGTGCAGCTAATAGAAATAAGAAATGTATTATAAAATAACCTCATTAGAAATAAAATAATATTCAGATCACAAGATATTTATCATTAGATCAGTATATGTGATGAGACTGATACAACAGGGCCATAAGTGATATTTATTACTGAAGCAAATAGTAGCTTCAAAATCATTTAACCCCTTAATGGCCTTTAATAGTGTGTGTCTTGCCACAAGAGGCAAGACCACGCTATTAGACCCTCGAACCTGCACTATTGCTAAAATAGTGCAGTTTTGCCACTGGTGGAGAGACCGCGCTATTAAGAACCCACCTCATAGAAAGACCAGTGACATACAGGGTATGTCACTAGTCATTAAGGGGTTAAATGAAAAATGGTTACTCTAGGTTCTAAAGTTAACTATAAACTTATAGGGAAATACAGGATTCTGGTTGGCAGATACCTAAACATCTGATTCTTATTGGGCAACAGGAAACAAACCCCCACAAATATATTATTGGACAGACTTCCTCAAGTTTGAAAATATGGTTTGGTTCTGTAATTAATTTGATCTTATGAATTATTGGCAATAAACTCTAAGAAAAGAAAAAATGTTCTGGGAGAATTTGCACCTATGTCCCTTTTTAAGGCTCACATATATCACATAAAATGATTCATAATAGAAGGTTATAATCAACTTAGAGTCACCATTTTTAGTACAATTGTGAAAACAAAATTTATGCTTACCTGATAAATTTATTTCTCTTGTGGTGTATCCAGTCCACGGGTTCATCCATTACTTGTGGGATATTCTCCTTCCCAACAGGAAGTTGCAAGAGGACACCCACAGCAGAGCTGTCTATATAGCTCCTCCCCTAACTGCCACCCCCAGTCATTCGACCGAAGACAAGCAAGAAAAAAGGAGAAACTATAGGGTGCAGTGGTGACTGTAGTTTAAAAATAAAAAACACCTGCCTTAAAATGACAGGGCGGGCCGTGGACTGGATACACCACAAGAGAAATAAATTTATCAGGTAAGCATAAATTTTGTTTTCTCTTGTAAAGGTGTATCCAGTCCACTAGTTCATCCATTACTTGTGGGATACCAATACCAAAGTTTTAGGACACGGATGAAGGGAGGGACAAGGCAGGAACTTAAACGGAAGGCACCACTGCCTGTAAGACTTTTCTCCCAAAAATAGCCTCCGAAGAAGCAAAAGTATTGAATTTGTAGAATTTAGAAAAAGTGTGAAGCGTAGACCAAGTCACCGCCTTACAAATCTGTTCAACAGAGGCCTCATTTTTAAAAGCCCATGTGGAAGCCACTGCAATAGTGGAATGAGCTGTAATTCTTTCAGGAGGCTGCTGGCCAGCAGTCTCATAAGCTAAGCGGATTATGCTTCTCAGCCAAAAAGAAAGAGAAGTTGCCGAAGCCTTTTGGCCTCTCCTCTGTCCAGATTGGACAACAAACAAAGCAGATGTTTGACGAAAATCCTTCGTAGCTTGTAAATAAAACTTTAAAGCACGAACCACATCAAGATTGTGTAAAAGACGTTCCTTCTTTGAGGAAGGATTACGACATAATGAAGGAACAACAATCTCCTGATTGATGTTCTTATTAGATACTACCATAGGAAGAAACCCAGGTTTGGTACGCAAAACTACCTTATCTGCATGGAAAATCAGATAAGGGGAATCACACTGTAAAACAGATAACTCCGAAACTCTTCGAGCCGAGGAGATAGCTACTAGAAACAGAACTTTCCAAGATAAAAGTTTAATATCTATGGAATGCAAAGGTTCAAACTGAACCCCTTGAAGAACCTTAAGAACTAAATTTAAACTCCATGGCGGAGCAACAGGTTTAAACACAGGCTTAATTCTAACTAAAGCCTGACAAAACGCCTGAACGTCTGGAACGTCAGCCAGATGTTTGTGCAAAAGAATAGACAGAGCAGAAATCTGTCCCTTTAAGGAACTAGCAGACAATCCTTTCTCCAATCCCTCTTGGAGAAAGGATAAGATTCTAGGAATCCTGACTTTACTCCATGAGTAACCCTTGCATTCACACCAATGAAGATATTTACACCATATCTTATGATAGATTTTCCTTGTGACAGGCTTTCAAGCCTGAATTAAGGTATCAATGACCGACTCGGAAAAACCACGCTTTGATAGAATCAAGCATTCAATCTCCAAGCAGTCAGACACAGAGAAATTAGATTTGGATGTTTGAAAGGACCTTGAAGTAGAAGGTCCTGCCTCAGCGGCAGAGTCCATGGTGGAAAGGATGACATGTCCACCAGATTTGCATGCCAAGTCCTGCGTGGCCACGCAGGAGCTATCAAAATCAATGAAGCTCTCTCCTGCTTTATCTTGGCAATCAGACGAGGGAGCAGAGGAAACGGTGGAAACACATAAGCCAGGCTGAAGGACCAGGGCGCTGCTAGAGCATCTATCAGCGCTGCCTTGCGATCCCTGGACCTGGACCCGTAACGAGGAAGCTTGGCGTTCTGACGAGACGCCATGAGATCCAGTTCTGGTTTGCCCCATAGTTGAATCAACTGGGCAAATACCTCCGGATGGAGCTCCCACTCTGCCGACTTAAGAAATCCGCCTCCCAGTTCTCTACTACTGGGATATGGATAGCTGAGAGATGGCAAGAGTGAACTCTGCCCATAGAATTATCTTTGAAACCTCCAACATCGCCAGGGGGCTCTTTGTACCCCCCTGATGGTTGATATAGGCTACAGTCGTGATGTTGTCTGACTGAAATCTGATGAACCTGACCGCAGCTAGTTGAGGCCAAGACTGAAGAGCATTGAATATCGCTCTTAGTTCCAGAATGTTTATTGGAAGGATGGCTTCCTCCTGAGTCCACGAACCCTGAGCCTTCAGGGAGTTCCAGACTGCGCCCCAGCCCAGAAGGCTGGCATCTGCCGTCACTATAGTCCATTCTGGCCTGCGGAAGATCATTCCCCTGGACAGATGGACCCGAGATAGCCACCAGAGAAGAGACCCTCTGGTCTCTTGATACAGATTTAGCAGAGGGGACAAATCTGTGTAATCCCCATTCCACTGATTGAGCATGCAAAGTTGCAGTGGTCTGAGATGTAGGCGGGCAAACGGAACTATGTCCATTGCCGCTACCATTAAGCCGATTACATCCATACACTGAGCCACTGATGGCTGAGAAGTGGAATAAAGAGCACGGCAGGAAGTTAGAAGCTTTGACAACCTGACCTCTGTCAGAAAAATCTTCCTAGGAAGGAAACTCTTGTGAGAGGGGAGAGAGAACTCTTTTCTTCGTTCACCTTCCACCCATGAGACCTCAGGAATGCCAGAACAATGTCCATATGGGACTTAACGATTTGAAATGTCGACGCCTGTATCAGAATGTCGTCTAGGTAAGAAGCCACCGCTATGCCTCGTGGCCTTAGAAACGCCAGTAGGGACCCTAGAACCTGCGTAAAGATTCTTGGTGCCGTGGCTAACCCGAAGGGAAGAGCCACAAACTGGTAATGCCTGTCTAGAAAGGCAAACCTGAGAAACCGATGATGATCTCTGTGTATCGGAATGTGGAGATAAGCATCCTTTAAGTCCACGGTAGTCATATATTGACCCTCCTGGATCATAGGTAGGATGGTTCGAATAGTCTTCATCTTGAAGGATGGGACCCTGAGAAATTTGTTTAGGATCTTGAGATCCAAGATTGGTCTGAAAGTTCCCTCTTTTTTGGGAACTATAATCAGATTTGAATAGAATCCTTGCCCGTGTTCCTCCCTTGGAACTGGGTGAATCACTCCCATGACCAGAAGGTCTTGAACACAACGTAAGAATGCCTCTCTCTTTATCTGGTTTGCAGATAATTGTGAGAGATGAAATCTCCCTTTTGGAGATGAGGCTTTGAAATCCAGAAGATATCCCTGGGAAACAATCTCCAGAGCCCAGGGATCCTGGACGTCTCTTGCCCAAGCCTGGGCGAAGAGAGAAAGTCTGCCCCCAACTAGATCCGGTCCCGGATCAGGGGCTACTCCTTCATGCTGTTTTAGAGGCAGCAGCAGGTTTTTTGGCCTGCTTTCCCTTGCTCCAAGCCTGGTTAGGTCTCCAGACTGGCTTGGACTGGGCAAAATTTCCTTCTTGTTTTGCAGTAGAGGAAGTTGAAGCTGCGCCACTCTTGAAGTTTCGAAAGGAACGAAAATTAGTCTGTTTGGTCCTTAATTTGTTGGACCTATCCTGGGGAAGGGAGTGGCCTTTTCCTCCAGTAATATCAGAAATGATCTCCTTCAGTCCAGGCCCGAATAGGGTCGGCCCTTTGAAGGGGATGTTGAGAAGCTTAGACTTTGAAGTAACGTCAGCTGACCAGGATTTAAGCCATAGGGCCCTACGCGTCTGAATGGCAAAACCTGAATTCTTAGCCGTTAGCTTTGTTAAATGAAAAACTGCGTCAGAAATAAATGAATTGGCTAACTTAAGAGCTTTAAGCCTGTCTAGGATATCATCCAACGGGGTCTCCACCTGTAGAGCCTCTTCAAGAAACTCGAACCAGAAAGCCGCTGCAGCAGTGTCTGGGGCAATGCATGCAAGAGGCTGGAGAATAAAACCTTGTTGTATAAAGATTTTCTTAAGGAAACCCTCTAATTTTTTTATCCATTGGATCTAGGAAAGCACAACTGTCCTCGACGGGGATAGTTGTATGCTTAGCTAGGGTAGAGACTGCTCCCTCCACCTTAGGGACCGTCTGCCACGAGTCCCGTGTAGCGGCATCTATGAGAAACATCTTTTTAAAAGCAGGAGGGGGAGAGAATGGTACACCTGGTCTATCCCATTCCTTCGTAATAATTTCTGAAAACCTCTTAGGGATTGGAAAAACATCAGTGTAAACAGGCACTGCAAAGTATTTGTCCATTTTACACAATTTCTCTGGGACTACAATGGTGTCACAGTCATCCAGAGTTGCTAAAACCTCCCCCTAGCAACAAGCGGAGGTGTTAAAGTTTAAATTTAAATGCTGTCATTTCAGAGTCAGACTGAAGTAACGCCTTCCCTGAATCAGAAATGTCACCCACAGATAGAAGCTCTCTTGCTTCGGCTTCTGTACATTATGAGGGTATATCAGACATAGCTACTAAAGCGTCAGAAAGCTCTGTATTTGTTCTAGCCCCAGAGCTGTCTCGCTTTCCTTGTAACCCTGGCAGTTTGGACAATACCTCTATGAGGGTATGATTCATAACTGCCGCCATGTCTTGTAAGGTAAACGCATTGGACGCGCCAGATGTACTTGGCGTCACTTGTGCGGGACAAATAGGTTCTGACACATTGGGAGAGCTAGGTGGTTTGACCTCCCTTTTGTCAATCTGAGAAACCTCTGGTGATAAATCTTTAAAACCCATAATATGGTCTTTATAACTTATAGAAAGGTCAGTGCATTTGGTACACATTCTAAGAGGGGGTTCCACAATGGCTTCTAAATATAATGAACAAGGAGTTTCCTCTATGTCAGATATGTTTAACAGACTAGTAATGAGACCAGCAAGCTTGGAAAACACTTTAATAAATATGAAAAAGCAATTAAACAAAAACGGTACTGTGCCTTTAAGAGAAAAAAACTACCACATAAACTGCAAAACAGTGTTTAAAAAGTAGCAAACTCTACGAAATTTTTACAGTGTGTATAAGAGACTAAAGCAGCATTGCACCCACTTGCAAATGGATGATCAACCCCTTAGGCCCCAAACCGGATTAGAAAAACGGTAAAACATTAAAAAAAACAGTCAAACACACTGCCACAGCTGTGCTGTGGCTCCTACCTGCCCTTAAACATGATTTTTGCAGGATAAAAACCCTCTATAGCGGTCCTAGCTGCCAGAGGACTCCTTTAGGGAAGCTGGATGTCTCAGTCTGGATATCAACTGCGCATAAAGTGTGCGAAAATAGGTCCCTCCCACCATGCACTCAATGTCAGAGGGCCTTAAAAAAGTACTCCTAGGAGTGATCTAACAAGCCATGTGGAAAACTAGCCCCCAAATAAAGATTTATCACCCTCAGAGAAAAAACGTTTTTTCTGTAAGTTATGCAAACGTTTTTACACTAAGTAATATGAGAGTTAACATGAATATTACCCTTATCTTGTAAGCATGATCCCAGTCGTTGTTAAATCACTGTATCAGGCTTACCTCAAATATACCAGGCATTGTCAGCATTTTCTAGACCTTATCTACTGAACATACCTCAAAGCAGGTGATCTGCAAACCGTCCCCCCAACTGAAGTTTTCTTTCCATACTCTTCAGTTATGTGTGAGAACAGCAATGGACCTTAGTTACAAACCGCTAAGATCATCAACCTCCAGGCAGATTCTTCTTCAAATTTCTGCCTGAGAGTAAAACAGTACAACGCCGGTACCGTTTAAAAATAACAAACTCTTGATTGAAGGTAAAAACTACACTAAATCACCACATATCTCTTGATACTTCCTTTCTTGTCGAGAGTTGCAAGAGAATGACTGGGGGTGGCAGTTAGGGGAGGAGCTATATAGACAGCTCTGCTGTGGGTGTCCTCTAGCAACTTCCTGTTGGGAAGGAGAATATCCCACAAGTAATGGATGAACCCGTGGACTGGATACACCTTTACAAGAGAAAACATTAATAGGGCCACAATCCAGTTTTTGCATCTATACTGTAGACAACAACATGTAAATAGGGATCAGTTTTATTTGTGTTTATATATATATATTGGTATTGGAAAGTAGAGTGCAGGGATATATAAATGCTTAAGGATTAGACAGACAAGTTTACAAAAAAAAGTTTAAAGTTTAAAATTCACACTAGAGAGTATGATATGAAACTTTAAAGGAACAAATATTGCATTTGTCAGTGTTTTACAGATATACTGAAAAGTATTATATATCAATGCTCAATTGTATTTGCAAGGGTCAATTTAAAATCCTCAAGAAATGGAAATGTAAAGGGTTAATTATCTGAAACGTATATATAGTACTACCACGTGTTAATTATTTAGTAATTAAATTGTAACCAATAAGGAATGGCCTGCTGCTTTTAAATAGGAACATTTTTTAGAGCTTAACAGCAGCTTATGAGGACGGCTTTGGAGCCGAAACATGTCAAGTTGCTGTTATCTGACCATTGCTTTCTTATATTCCATGATTTGTGCCTAAGATATGGATATATATTTTTTAATTTGACCCCAAGGTGTTAATAAAAGGACTTTTATTTTACCTATCTCGCTGCCGGTGCTCCTTACTACTTCTTTGAATGAATTGCTACTTTGCCTAGAGTGAGCACGGTCAGCTAGGAGATTTCCAATAGCTCAGAACTTTCTACACCGGAGCTGAGTTCCGGAGCAAGCAGCAGCAGACGAGACGAGAGGGGAGCTGACGTCATTGGACTACCAGAGGCAAGACCGTCATTGGACGAATCAGAAGCGAGACTGCGCCCCCCATTTGTTATGGCCAGCTGAGGAGGGTATAGAGGGCTTACAGGAGGACGCTGAGACACGCAGAGAGGTGTCGGACTGGATCCGAGGGAGGATCTACAGAGCGGAGCCTCGGAGGAAAAGCAGCCTCTACCCTAGGACCGGCTTGGGCCACACAGGGGGTGACGGTAAGAGATTTTCGCTACATACTCTATTTGTATGGGGTTGTGAATCCTGGAATAAGAAATTAAATTGAAACGAACTGAACTCAGCTTGGGAAAATTAAATGATTATAAAAGGAATACATACAAATACAAACTGCAATCTATAGCCACTAACTAAGTTTCTGTGAACATTGTTGATTATTTTCATACATCATCAGCGTTTAGGTTACGCATATTTAACACAGTAACTACAGGTAAAGGAGGCTATTTTAAAGATCTGAGCTATGGAGGCACACATGGAAGTTGCAGTAAGACCCCTAACTTTCTTTTCTTTAAGAAGCGCTCAAGAAAGGGATGATGTGAACCCTGACTGTGGGACTATATTTTCAATGGACAGATCCAAACACACTCTGTCTGCATTATTTGAGGAAATGGAGTCTAACTTAATAAGAGAAAATAAACTTAAATGGGACATTTGGACATTGGAAAGTTATACTAAACTGAATATAATACCCAAAGGTTTAAGGTTAAACAAATATCCTACATTTTTAACTGAGGATAGGGTACTTATCAATCAGTGGAATGATATACTGTCTGAATGTTCATTTAGACTGATGCAATTGTTGATACAATATAAGACTAACCAACTGCTTAGTGTAAAAAATGTGATTGCTTTAATACAGGATAAATTGAATGTTAGAAGTGAACATGCAAGCTATCCCAAATTTGACCAAACCCTGCAAAACATTGTGGCAGAGGCCAAGAAAGTTTTGTTAGACAGAAAACATTCCTAATTTGTCAGGGATCAGTCTGACTATGAAAATAATATGGTATATATTTGGAATAGAAAAACAAAATTTATGTAAGAACTTACCTGATAAATTCATTTCTTTCATATTAGCAAGAGTCCATGAGCTAGTGACGTATGGGATATACATTCCTACCAGGAGGGGCAAAGTTTCCCAAACCTTAAAATGCCTATAAATACACCCCTCACCACACCCACAATTCAGTTTAACGAATAGCCAAGAAGTGGGGTGATAAGAAAAAAAGTGCGAAAGCATATAAAATAAGGAATTGGAATAATTGTGCTTTATACAAAAAAATCATAACCACCATAAAAAAGGGCGGGCCTCATGGACTCTTGCTAATATGAAAGAAATGAATTTATCAGGTAAGTTCTTACATAAATTATGTTTTCTTTCATGTAATTAGCAAGAGTCCATGAGCTAGTGACGTATGGGATAATGACTACCCAAGATGTAGATCTTTCCACGCAAGAGTCACTAGAGAGGGAGGGATAAAATAAAGACAGCCAATTCCTGCTGAAAATAATCCACACCCAAAATAAAGTTTAATGAAAAACATAAACAGAAGATTCAAACTGAAACCGCTGCCTGAAGTACTTTTCTACCAAAAACTGCTTCAGAAGAAGAAAATACATCAAAATGGTAGAATTTAGTAAAAGTATGCAAAGAGGACCAAGTTGCTGCTTTGCAAATCTGATCAACCGAAGCTTCATTCTTAAACGCCCAGGAAGTAGAAACTGACCTAGTAGAATGAGCTGTAATCCTTTGAGGCGGAGTTTTACCCGACTCGACATAGGCATGATGAATTAAAGATTTCAACCAAGATGCCAAAGAAACGGCAGAAGCTTTCTGGCCTTTCCTAGAACCGGAAAAGATAACAAATAGACTAGAAGTCTTTCGGAAAGACTTAGTAGCTTCAACATAATATTTCAAAGATCTAACAACATCCAAAGAATGCAACGATTTCTCCTTAGAATTCTTAGGATTAGGACATAATGAGGGAACCACAATTTCTCTACTAATGTTGTTGGAATTCACAACCTTAGGTAAAAATTCAAAAGAAGTTCGCAACACCGCCTTATCCTGATGAAAAAGGAGACTAAAGAAAGAGCAGATAATTCAGAGACTCTTCTGGCAGAAGAGATCGCCAAAAGGAACAAAACTTACTTCACCACCTCCATAGGAGGCAAAGTTTGTAAAACTGAATTGTGGGTGTGGTGAGGGGTGTATTTATAGGCATTTTAAGGTTTGGGAAACTTTGCCCCTCCTGGTAGGAATGTATATCCCATACGTCACTAGCTCATGGACTCTTGCTAATTACATGAAAGAAAGATTCCAAACTAGGAGAGATTTCAACCAAAGAAACAACTTTGGGTTCAGAGGCAGAGGTAGAGGTCGTAGAAACAGGGGAAGGAGTAGAAGTGGAAGACGTACCAATTCTAAGATAGTGAGACAGAAGGGACCGGGGATAGTTCAGTATCTGGGGGTGAAGAAGATTCAGGGCCTAGTATACAAACTAGTCAAGTTGTGCATAACTATCAATATGAACAACAACCAATGGTACAAACAAATTATAACCAGCAAGCAGTTATTCCAAAAGTAAATACACAACAGCCTGTATCTATATTAAAAAATACCCAAAAAGGTTCTAAATCTAAGTAGAATACCCCAATAACGGAATACACACACATTGCAAGTAATCCTGTAAATAACCCAGATACTGTTGAAAGAACAGAAATTAATCCGTTTTTTTGCATCCCCCAGCAAAAATCAGACGGGGGGGACAAGATACCACAGGATCAACAAGAGGGAGGTATCCCCTCAGAACACAACAGAGGCAAACACACTACCAGTAACCAATGTCACTACTGCACTACCAGTAACCAATGTTATCAATCTGTCCACACATCCCTTAAATGATATAGAACTGAAATTGTTGGGATTAGGGCTAGGGTTTGTGCCAACCAATACGTTCAATTTATTCAAGACGCTACTAGATGTCAACAAATTGATTAGAAAACTGACGTTAAAAAAATATTTCTCACTGAATAGCCATGATTCCAATACAATCGACACACAGAAGAGCATGGCTGTTCGACCTAGCTCGTCTCACTGGAGGGATGCCAATGAATTAAATTTTCAGCATCTATGTGACTTGAATGTATTGGAAACTTTGGCTGAAGAAAGTACTGTGGATGAGGCTCATTCTGAAAGTGGCATACACACTCCAAAGTTCAAGAAAACATCAACCTTTTATCCAATACAGAGCCGTGGGAATATAATAGAAAATTTTCAAAAAAGGGTTGAACAAGACCTTACCAACCTATATTACAAACAGACAAATATTCAATATAATTTAACATACAATGAAAAAGAAACACTCAACAAATTGGCACAAAATAAGGATTTGGTAATATGTGCCGCAGATAAGGGTGGCTCTGTAGTGGTACAGAATAGGGGGGACTTTATAAATGAGGCCCTCAGACAGATAACCAATGTACAAAACTATAGAACATTAAGCTCAGATCCAACCAATATATTTAATAAAAAACTAAGAGATTTGGTGGATGATGGTGTAGAACAAGGTTTTATTGATACAGAAACAAGTGAATACCTAATAGTCACGAATCCCAAGATACCATCCTTTAATCATCTTCCAAAAGTACATAAGAGTACAGAAAATGTGGTAGGAAGGCCAATAGTTAGTGGTATAGGGTCATTTTCAGAACAATTGTCAGAATGGCTAGATATGATCCTACAGCCGTTTGTATTAGATCTTTGGAGCCATGTGAAAGATATGAAACACATCCTACAGATAGTATCTGATATAGAGTGGAGTGACAGGTTTACTTGGTTAACTGTAGATGTTCAATCACTCTACTCCACTATACTGCATGAAAGTGGCTTACAAGCAGTAGCATTTTATATGAACAAATACCATAGCAAGGATCCTGAATACTGTGAATTTGTAGTGAGGGTAACGGACTTCCTTCTAAAACACAATTATTTTTCGTTTGAGGGGTTTTTCTATCTCCAGATATGTGGCACCGCTATGGGGGCGCGATTTGCGTCCTCATATGCCAACCTATTTTTAGGTTGGTGGGAGCGAGGCCACATATTTGGAGATGGGAACCCCTTCAGAGAGACTATAGTTATATACAAACGATTCATAGATGATCTGCTATTTATTTGGCAGGGAGATCATGAGAATATGGAAAAGTTTGTACAAGGTCTAAACTGCAATGATGTGGGATTGAGGTTCACCTCTGAATACCATAGGAAAAGCATCAATTACTTGGATATAACTGAGTGGAGAAAATGGGGAAAGTGTTAAGTCCACAGTATATAGAAAGCCTATATCAGGCAACACTTTACTGCACGCATCAAGTTGCCACCCAAAGAGCACATTCAAAGGGATAGCGAAAGGCCAATACACACAATTAAGACGGAATTGCTCTGATGATCACAGCTATTTAGAACAGGCCAATTTACTAACAGAGAGGTTAGAACAGAGAGGATATAAAAAAACAAATAATAGAACCAGCTAAACTTTCGGTAATGAATTTGGATCGTAAGGATCTATTAGATAAAGAGGGAAGAAATACTACCAAAAAAAGAGGTTCATCTAATGATTTACTATTTATAACAACGTATAGTAGTCAATATTCTAATATTTGTAATATAATAAAGAAACACCTACCACTTTTAAGAGCAGACGATGGTTTAGCAGATCTGAAAGTAAAAGACTGTAGTTTTGCCTACAGAAAAAATATGAGCATTGGCAACATGATCTCACCCACAAAATTACCTAGTAGAGAACATACTCAGGACTCATCATGGTTGACATCTAGAGGCATGTATAAGTGTCATTATACTAACTGTGTAGCCTGTGGAAAGGTGGACACAGGGGTTAACTTCACTTCTACGCATACAGGACATGAGTATCAAAAACACATGTGTATGAACTGCAGGTCCACATATGTGATTTATTGAATCACTTGCAGAGACTGTCAGAAACAGTATGTAGGTCTCACAGTAAGAGAAGTTAGATCTAGAATAAGGGAACATCTATCCTCCATTAAACGAGGGGTTGCCAGTACACCCCTGGTACAACATTTTGCCACTGTTCACAACAAAATTCAAGCAGCTTTACCTGGACTGCTATAGAGAGGGTATTGCAACCCAAAAATGGGGGAGACAGAGAAAAAAATTCTAGGTAGACAAGAAGTATTTTGGATTTTTAAACTTAAAACTAGGGTCCCCAATGGTTTTAATTCAGATTTTGATCTTATGAATTATTGGCAATAAACTCTGAGAAAAGAAAAAATGTTCTGGGAAAATTTGCACCTATGTCCCTTTTTAAGGCTCACATATATCACATAAAATGATTCATAATATAATGTTATAATCAACAGAGTCACCATTTTTAGTACAATTGTGAAAACATATTAATAGGGCAACAATCCAGTTTTTGCATCTATACTGTAGACAACAACATGTAAATAGGGATCAGTTTTATTTGTGTTTATATATATATTGGTATTGGAAAGTAGAGTGCAGGGATATATATTCTTAAGGATTAGACAGACAAGTTTACAAAAAAAAAGTTTAAAGTTTAAAATCCACACTAGAGAGTATGATATGAAACTTTAAAGGAACAAATATTGCATTTGTCAGTGTTTTACACATATACTGAAAAGTATTATATATCAATGCTCAATTGTATTTATTGTATTTGCAATGGTCAATTTAAAATCCTCAAGAAATGGAAATGTAAAGGGTTAATTATCTGCAACGTATATAGTACTACCACAAGTGTTTATTATTTAGTAATTAAATTGTAACCAATAAGGAATGGCCTGCTGCTTTTAAATAGGAAATTTTTTTAGAGCTTAACAGCAGCTTATGAGGACAGCTTTGGAGCCGAAACATGTCAAGTTGCTGTTATCTGACCATTGCTTTCTTATATTCCATGATTTGTGCCTAAGAGATGGATATATATTTTTTAATTTGACACTAAGGTGTTAATAAAAGGAATTTTATTTTACCTATCTCGCTGCCGGTGCCCCTTACTACTTCTTTGAATGAATTGGTTCTGTAATAAAATGCTATAGATCACTGTATTAATTTATGGTCTTTAAATTAAAGAACTAAACATTAAATTAATTTAAGACATAATTTAAAAAAATATAGAAACAAATTAAATAAGTACAGTTGAGTTTTTTTAACATAAATTCAGTTTCTTAAATGAAGTGAAATATTTTATCTTTATCACAACAAAATACAGAGCAATATTTTCTCATCATTATATAAAACACAACAGTGTGAGGCTGATAATAAAGATTTATGTCAGGGTTTGCATATTACCGTTTAGCAGAAGCTCTGTAAGTATGAAGTCTCTCTGGTTCCTCCTGTGATATCACTGAGTGTTACACAGATATTTATACTAATGTGGGAGTGTCACCTTTCTCTGTGTGACTCACATGAGTACAACTTGTCAGTTGGGAGACAATGAGAGGGTCACACCTGTGCTTTTGTTCTCATATAGATGTCTATTGTCCCCTCTGGTGTCACATGAATACAGAGTCCCTGCCTCCCCCTCAGGGTGTGATTATCATATGGATAAGTAAGGAGGAAACAAACTGTTTATTTAAATGTGAGAGATTTTTCTGTTGTGTCCTAAAATATCTCAGGATACAGCATTATATTATGTTTTTATTAATGGGAATTGTTATTTTAACAGAATTTAGTTGAAAACAGATGTATAATATTAGCATGTTATTAGATACATATGAGATGCAAAGCTGAGTATTTCAATACTTGTATTTTTGTACTCTAACTCTATTATCTAATATTTATTTTTCCAGTATAAATTATATCTCATATGACTATATTTTATTCTACACATATAAATTGCTGTACTCTGCAACTAACTGTGAGTTTTTGTAAATATTCATTCTATTAATTTTTATATTTACAAGAAGCCCCCAGCAGATATATAACATTTATTTCCATACATATAATATATACTTATATACATGTACACAAACCATATTGCTCTGTCATTTTTAAAATCTAAATCCATACTTTGTAAAATCTTAGATGTCTTATACACTCATTTCTTAACAGACCATATAGCTGCACAGTGTATTAACCCTTCACTAGCACAGAGAGCAGCACAGTGTGTATTAACCCTTCACTAGCACAGAGAGCAGCACAGTGTGTATTAACCCTTCACTAGCACAGAGAGCAGCACAGTGTGTATTAACCCTTCACTAGCACAGAGAGCAGCACAGTGTGTATTAACCCTTCACTAGCACAGAGAGCAGCACAGTGTGTATTAACCCTTCACTAGCACAGAGAGCAGCACAGTGTGTATTAACCCTTCACTAGCACAGAGAGCAGCACAGTGTGTATTAACCCTTCACTAGCACAGAGAGCAGCACAGTATGTATTAACCCTTCACTAGCACAGAGAGCTGCACAGTGTGTATTAACCCTTCACTAGTACAGAGAGCAGCACAGTGTGTATTAACCCTTCACTAGCACAGAGAGTAGCACATTGTGTATTAACCCTTCACTAGCACAGAGAGCAGCACAGTGTGTATTAACCCTTCACTAGCACAGAGAGCAGCAGAGTGTGCATTAACCCTTCACTAGCACAGAGAGCAGCAGAGTGTGCATTAACCCTTCACTAGCACAGAGAGCTGCACAGTGTATTAACCCTTCACTAGTACAGAGAGCAGCATAGTGTGCATTAACCCTTCACTAGCACAGAGAGCAGCACAGTGTGCATTAACCCTTCACTAGCACAGAGAGCAGCACCGTGTGTATTAACCCTTCACTAGCAGAGAGCAGCACAGTGTGCATTAACCCTTCACTAGCACAGAGAGCAGCACAGTGTGTATTAACCCTTCACTAGCACAGAGAGCAGCACAGTATGTATTAACCCTTCACTAGCACAGAGAGCTGCACAGTGTGTATTAACCCTTCACTAGTACAGAGAGCAGCACAGTGTGTATTAACCCTTCACTAGCACAGAGAGTAGCACATTGTGTATTAACCCTTCACTAGCACAGAGAGCAGCACAGTGTGTATTAACCCTTCACTAGCACAGAGAGCAGCAGAGTGTGCATTAACCCTTCACTAGCACAGAGAGCAGCAGAGTGTGCATTAACCCTTCACTAGCACAGAGAGCTGCACAGTGTATTAACCCTTCACTAGTACAGAGAGCAGCATAGTGTGCATTAACCCTTCACTAGCACAGAGAGCAGCACAGTGTGCATTAACCCTTCACTAGCACAGAGAGCAGCACCGTGTGTATTAACCCTTCACTAGCAGAGAGCAGCACAGTGTGCATTAACCCTTCACTAGCACAGAGAGCAGCACAGTGTGTATTAACCCTTCACTAGCACAGAGAGCTGCACAGTGTGTATTAACCCTTCACTAGCACAGAGAGCAGCACAGTGTGTATTAACCCTTCACTAGCACAGAGAGCAGCACAGTGTGTATTAACCCTTCACTAGCATAGAGAGCAGCACAGTGTGTATTAACCCTTCACTAGCACAGAGAGCAGCACAGTGTGTATTAACCCTTCACTAGCACAGAGAGCAGCACAGTGTGCATTAACCCTTCACTAGCACAGAGAGCAGCACAGTGTGTATTAACCCTTCACTAGCACAGAGAGCAGCACAGTGTGTATTGACCCTTCACTAGCACAGAGAGCAGCACAGTGTGTATTAACCCTTCACTAGCACAGTGTGTATTAACCCTTTACTAGCACAGAGAGCAGAACAGTGTGTATTAACCCTTCACTAGCACAGAGATCAGCAGTGTGTATTAACACTTCACTAGCACACAGAGAGCAGCACATTGTGTATTAACCTTCACTAGCACAGAGAGCAGCACAGTGTGCATTAACCCTTCACTAGCACAGAGAGCAGCACAGTGTGCATTAACCCTTCACTAGCACAGAGAGCAGCACCGTGTGCATTAACCCTTCACTAGCAGAGAGCAGCACAGTGTGCATTAACCCTTCACTAGCACAGAGAGCAGCACAGTGTGTATTAACCCTTCACTAGCACAGAGAGCAGCACAGTGTGTATTAACCCTTCACTAGCACAGAGAGCAGCACAGTGTGTATTAACCCTTCACTAGCACAGAGAGCAGCACAGTGTGTATTAACCCTTCACTAGCACAGAGAGCAGCACAGTGTGTATTAACCCTTCACTAGCACATAGAGCAGCACAGTGTGTATTAACCCTTCACTAGCACAGACATTTGTAGAGGGTATTAACCCTTCACTAGCACAGAGAGCTACACAGTGTGTATTAAACCTTTTAATAACACAAAGAGTTAAACAGCACTTACTATCCCATTGCCTGGCACAAGCAGGTAAATAACATACAATAAAAGAACAACAATTATAAACTTTTAAAAGAAGACTAGAGAATAACTAAAAGGTTTTATCAAACAATACACACAGCCTAACTCACTCACCGAGCTGCTGCTGCACAGGAAGTAAATGGGAGGGGAACAAAGGCCAGTTCAATACTGAACTACATCTCCCAGAATACATGCTGAGAAGTCACATGTTAAGCAGCAGCCAATCAGACAAAAGAAAATATGCAACCATTTCAAAGACAAATTGGATGATTTTTAACATGTTTAAATGCTGCAAATTCATTAACCCCTTCAGGACCAGAGCACTTTTCCATTTGTTGACCGTCTGGGACCAGGGCTAATTTTACATTTCTGCTGTGTTTGTGTTTAGCTGTAGTTTTCCTCTTACTCATTTACTGTACCCACACATATATACCGTTTTTGTCGCCATTATATGGACTTTCTAAAGATATCATTATTTTCATCATATCTCATAATTTACTATATAAAAATGATAAAATATGATGATTTTTTTTTTTTTCTAACATTGGAACACTGATATCTGTCAGGAATCCCTGAATATCCTATCCCTTGAGATAGATATATATATATATATATATAGATATATATATATATATATATATATATATATATATATATATATATATATATATATATATATATATATATATATATATATATATATATATATATATATTTTTAGTAGACAACCCAAAGTATTGATCTAGGCCCATTTTGGTATATTTCATGCCACCATTTCACCGCCAAATGCGATCAAATAATAAAAAAAAAATTCTAAATAAAGTCATAGATTTTATTACACTTAGGCAGCAAATCAAACACAAGCTCAAACCACTGGCATGGCTATGTGAGCTATGTATTTAATTAGCCTTTGCAAAGACATTGCTAAATATTTTTTATCTTAATTGCACATTTATTAATACATTCTTTAAAACTGCTCTCTGCATTCCCCATTAATATTCAAGATTCTGGCCTTTAAAGTCAGCAAAAATGCACAGTAGCACACTACATAGCATACAATTACACATGCAGATACACACACACACTACATAGCATACACTTATACATGCAGATACACACACACTACATAGTATACACTTATACATGCAGATACACACACACACACTACATAGCATACACTTACACATGCAAATACACACACACTACATAGCATACACTTACACATGCCGATACACACACACACACTACATACCATACACTTATACATGCAGATACATACATAGCATACACTTATACATGCAGATACACACTACATAGCATACACTTATACATGCAGATACACACTACATAGCATACACTTATACATGCAGATACACACTACATAGCTTATACTTATACATGCAGATACACACTACATAGCATACACTTATACATGCAGATACACACTACATAGCATACACTTATACATGCAGATACACACTACATAGCATACACTTATACATGCAGATACACACTACATAGCATACTTACACATGCAGTTACATACACACACACACACACACACACACAACATAGCCTACACATACATGCAGATACACACACACACACTACATAGCTTACACTTATGCATGCAGATACACACACACACTACATAGCTCATACTTCTACATGCAGATACACACACACTACATAGCATACACTTATACATGCAAATACACACACTTATACATACAGATACACACACACAGTTATGGATACAGATATACACACACACTACATCATATATGGGTATCTGTAATTCATTGTATGGGGTCCTGGGGTTGGCAAGCACATTAGCTGGCAGTCTGAGGCTGCCACTGTTCGTTACCCTGATATTAGCACTGCTCATTGTATAAAACTGAAGGCATGCTAGTATTATCACCAGGGGTTAGACATCATCACTACCAGAGGTCACCATTACCCGAGATCAGAGGGTATACAGCCTTCTTACTCCTGCTTAACCCACACACCATTCCTTTTCCACAGGGAATCTAACAGGTAACCCCGGGAGAGAAAAACAAGCTGCTTCTGAGCATGGGCCCAATAGAATAAAAAAAAAAAAAAAAAAATTTAATGCATGGGGCAAGCCGGGACAGACCCCTAAAATCAGGACTGTCCCACAAAAATCGGGACAGTTGGGGGGTATGCTATTCCAGAGAGCTGCACAGTGTGTATTAACCCTTCACTAGCACAGAGAGCAGCAGTGTGTATTAACCCTTCACTAGCACAGAGAGCAGCACAGTGTGTATTAACCCATCACTAGCACAGAGAGCAGCACAGTGTGTATTAACCCTTCACTAGCACAGAGAGCAGCACAGTGTGTATTAACCCTTCACTAGCACAGAGAGCAGCACAGTGTGTATTCACCCTTCACTAGCACAGAGAGCAGCACAGTGTGTATTAACCCTTCACTAGCACAGAGAGCAGCACAGTGTGTATTAACCCATCACTAGCACAGAGAGCAGCACAGTGTGTATTAACCCATCACTAGCACAGAGAGCAGCACAGTGTGTATTAACCCTTCACCACAGAGAGCAGCACAGTGTGTATTAACCCTTCACTAGCACAGAGAGCAGCACAGTGTGTATTAACCCTTCACTAGCACAGAGAGCAGCACAGTGTGTATTAACCCTTCACTAGCACCAGGCTGTTTCTAGTGACAGACAGCCAGGCACAGCAGCACGTCTGACAGTGCAGCCATCCAACGTGCACGCACATTATCCCCAGGGCCAGGGGACCCCGGTCAACATCTGTCGTCAGATCATCTGCGCAAATCAGAGAGTTGCAGGCTTGCAGCTTATACTAAACCAGCCCAAAGATCCCTTCTAGTATTAGGATCAAGGTAAGTAAACTAAAAGTTCACTGCCAGCTTGTTACCCTCCCTCCCGCTCCCCAAGCCACCCTTTGTCTCACAGACCAGCACTTTTTTTTTTTAACTACTACAGTCTGGCCTGTCAGTTGTCATTCTGAACCTGATCAGCAGTGTGAGTGTGACAAACTCAGTGCACACAGGGTGCGTATTATTACGCCTTTTGCAGAAGGCTGCCTGTTTAAAAAAAATAATAATAGTTTGAAGCCATTTAATAAATATATATATATTTTTATTAGCGAGGGGGAAGGAAGGGGGCGGGGCTGTTCTGTGTACACAGTTTGAATAGGTAGCCTCCCTCCCCTTATATACAAAAGTTATCTGTTTGTTTTTACCCCGTGTCTGCTGCAACCCTTGTTGGTAGACACAGAGTTAAAGGGACAGTACACTGTAAAATAGTTTTTCCATTCATGTATTTTAAATGACTTGTTATACCAACTGCAGAGTATGTAATATTTGAGAAATTCCATTTTCATGCTTATTTGTGTATATGAAGTAGCTGATTTTGTGCTTTGAAACCACAGCCTATTACAATGGGTTGAACTTAAAGGTGATATCAGATCTCCTTATGTTTTAAGTTTGTGTAAACAGACTTGCTTCCTTATCTTTTATTTGGCTGGAACACCAAAGCTCAATACATAGAGAGAACAATGGAAAATGATCATTTTATTACTTAACTAAGTATCCTGCATCCCACTGAGAGTGTAATCTCTGCTACTGGCTGTGTTTACTTTGGCTATTAAATAGCCTATACTCCAGTAAAAAATAAATAAATAATTATATATATATATATATATATATATATATATATATATATATATGTATGTGTGTGTGTGTGTGTGTGTGTGTGTTTGTATATATATATATATATATATATATATATATATGTATATATATATATATATATATATATATATATATATATATATATATATATATATATATATATATATATATATATATATATATATATATATATATATATATATATATATATATATATATATATATATATATATATATATTGGCTGTGTTTACTTTGGCTATTAAATAGCCTATACTCCAGTAATATATGTATGTGTGTGTGTGTGTGTGTGTGTGTGTGTGTGTGTGTATGTATGTATATATATGTATATATATATATATATATATATATATATATATATATATATATATATATGTGTGTGTGTGTGTGTGTGTATATATATATATATACATACATCAAGTGATGATCAAGTGCTAGTCATGCACGAAACATGTCTGCGTGAGGTCTGAACGCTGGCATTGTGTTTTTAGTGCTATTTACAGCTGCTATTGCTGTCATGTTTTTACCCTGTTATCAATAAACATTAAGTTTTTACACTAACTTTAAGGAGTACTTTTTTGCGCTATTGGCGCCCACCCACCTTGGATATCTATCTTCTTTTGGAGCTCAACGGACACGCTCAGGGTGCTGCAGCTGCAGGTCTCCCATACAGTCACATATCTCCTACACTCCGGGAGATGATCTTTCAGCAGGTGCAAGGTACTGTGCTTATTTACAACATTATTGAACTGGCTTTTTGAACTTCACTAAAGGGACTTTATGTGCGCATACTTTTGAGACTTTGGTCTATCTATCTATCTATCTATATCTATATATATATATATATATATATATATATATATATATATATATATATATATATATATATATATATATATATATATATATATATATATATATATATATATATATATATATATATATATACATACACACACACACAGTGAAAACTGTCCAAGACGGACTCTGTATAACACGGAAACCTGTCCATGTCGGAAATATCCATTCGTCCCGGCGCTTAGTGTATACTTTCATTGTTTTACTACCTGGATAAACTGGAAACTGTCCACCGTGGAAACGGAATGTGGTCACAGTGTTTATTGCATATACATTTGGTTCACTTACCTGGATAAGCCGGAAAATGTACGCGGAAGGGTGTGGCAACGCTGGAACGGAAGTGAGGTGGGAACGAGACGACGGAACAGACACTGACACCGAAGTGATGTGAGAAGGACGCAGAAACGTTAGTGGTATGGGAAGGAAGCGGAAGGGGTGTTGTAAGGACGCTGAAATGGAAGTGGTGTGGAAAGGAAGGGGTGTTGGAAGGACGCTGAAATGGAAGGGGTGTTGGGACGGATGCTGAAACTTAAGAGGTGTGGGACATAGAATGGCTCCTAGAAAGTGCAACACTCTTGCTCTCGCTGCAAAAGTTAAAGTGATTGAGGCCTACACAAAAGATAAGTTGTCTGGAAAACAATGTGTAGAGAAATTTAAGTGTGGCAAAACGCAAATTTATGAAGCTATCGAAAATATAGAGAAAATCATGGAAGAATGGTTAGCTGGCAATGGCGAAGTGAAGAGGAAAGCAAAGGCAACTGGAAATTAAGATTTAAACAAGCTCCTGTGGGAATGGTTTGTAGCCGCACGCTCTAAAAATGTACCAATTTCTGGTCCTATACTACAAACACAAGCCCTCAAACTAGCCAAAGAATTGGGCAAAACAGATTTTAAGGCATCTAATGGCTGGTGTTGGAAAGTTTTAAAAGGAGGCATTGCATTGTATGGAATGAAATATGTGGAGAAGCAAAGGATGTAGATCAAGCAACTGTTAGCCAATGGGAAGAAAAGCTCAAAATACTTAAGGAACCATAAGCTACAA
This sequence comes from Bombina bombina, assembly GCF_027579735.1. NCBI lineage: Eukaryota > Metazoa > Chordata > Amphibia > Anura > Bombinatoridae > Bombina > Bombina bombina. Next base: position 83,884,946 of record NC_069503.1, read on the forward strand.
AAGATATCTACAATGGCGATGAAACTGGCCTATCTTTAGGTTGCTACCTTCAAAAACTCTGGCTGTTAAACGTGAAAAATGCACAGGAGGAAAGTTATCCAAGGAAAGATTGACGGTGTTCCTCTGTGGAAACATGGATGGGAGATTGAAAAAGCCTCTTGTGATTGGTAAGGCAGCAAAGCCACGTTGCTTCAAAAACATAGACACTACATAGCTTCCCGTTATTTGGCGTGCAAATAAAAAAGCCTGGATGATAGCAGAACTAATGTCTGAATGGCTCAAGATTTTTGACAGAAAAATGAAGAGAGAAGGTCATAGGTCATAAAGTCATCCTGTTTTTGGATAACGCTATCTGCCATCCGCATCTGAAATTTAGCAATGTAAAATTAGCCTGGTTCCCTGCAAACACAACAAGCGTAACACAGCCAATGGACCAAGGTGTTATCTACACGATGAAGACACACTATAGAAAATTATTGCTACAGTCCTTGGTTGCAAACATTTCTACCACACAAAATGTACACCAGCTTGCCAAGTCCATAACAGTCCTTGATGCTGTCAACTGGATTTCTATGGCATGCAAGGCTATTTCTGCTGATACCATTTGCAAGTGCTTTGTAAAAGCTGGTTTCTCTAATTCATACAGAAACGATAATGAAGAATTGCCAGAAATAATACAGGTGACTGTAGAAGAAAACAATGATATTCGTTCATTATTCCAGCAAGGGGGTCTTGTTGACAGTGAAATAACATAATTTATGTAAGAACTTACCTGATAAATCCATTTCTTTCATATTAGCAAGAGTCCATGAGCTAGTGACGTATGGGATATACATTCCTACCAGGAGGGGCAAAGTTTCCCAAACCTTAAAATGCCTATAAATACACCCCTCACCACACCCACAATTCAGTTTAACGAATAGCCAAGAAGTGGGGTGATAAGAAAAGAGCGAAAGCATCAAAAAAATAAGGAATTGGAATAATTGTGCTTTATACAAAAAAATCATAACCACCACAAAAAAGGGTGGGCCTCATGGACTCTTGCTAATATGAAAGAAATGAATTTATCAGGTAAGTTCTTACATAAATTATGTTTTCTTTCATGTAATTAGCAAGAGTCCATGAGCTAGTGACATATGGGATATAAATACCCAAGATGTGGAACTTCCACGCAAGAGTCACTAGAGAGGGAGGGATAAAATAAAGACAGCCAATTCCGCTGAAAAATTAATCCACTACCCAAATCAAAAGTTTCAATTTTAATAATGAAAAAAACTGAAATTATAAGCAGAAGAATCAAACTGAAACAGCTGCCTAAAGTACTATTCTACCAAAAACTGCTTCTAAAGAAGAGAAAACATCAAAATGGTAGAATTAGTAAAAGTATGCAAAGAAGACCAAGTCATTGCTTTGCAAATTTGATCAACAGAAGCTTCATTCTTAAAAAGCCTAGGAAGTAGAAACTGACCTAGTAAAAAGAGCCGTAATCCTCTGAGACGGGGAATAATCCGATTCCAAATAAGCATAATGAATCAAAAGCTTAACCAAGATGGCAAAGAAATGGCAGAAGCCTTCTGACCTTCCTAAAACCAAAAAAAGATAACAAATAGACTAGAAGTCTGTCTGAAATCTGAGTAGCTTCAACATAATATTGCAAAACTCTTACCACATCCTAAAGAATGTAAGAATCTTACCAAAGAATTCTTAGGATTAGGACACAAGGAAAAGACAATAATTCCTCCACTAATGTTGTTAGAATTCACAACTTAGGTGAAAATTGAAATGAGGACAGCAAAAAAACACCTTATCCTGATGAAAAATCAGAACAAGGAGATTCACAAGAAAGAACAGATAATTCAAAAACTGTTCTAGCTGAAGAGATGTCCAAAAAGAACAATACTTTCCATGAAAGTAATGAATGTCCAGAGCAAGCATATGCTCAAATAGAAGAGCCTGAAAAACCTTCAGAACCCAATTAAGACTCCAAGGAGGAGAAATTGGCTTAATGACAGGTTTGATACGAATCAAAACCTGAACAAAAATGATGAATATCAGGAAGTAACACTGCCTTATCCTGATGAAAAATCAGAAAAGGATATTCACAAAAAAGAGCAGATAACTCAAAAACTCTTCTAGTAGAAGAAATAACCAAAAGGAACAATACTTTTCCAAGAAAGTAATTTAATGTTCAGAAAATGCATAGTTTCAAACGGAGGAGCCTGTAAAGCCCTCAGCACCAAATTGAGACTCCAAAGAGGAGAGATTGAATTAATGACAGGCGTGATATGGACCAAAGCCTGCACAACACAATGAATATCAGGATGATTAGCAATCTTTTCTGTAATAAAAAGAACAGAAAGAGTAGAGATTTGTCCTTAACAAAGAACTGAAGACAAAACCTTATCCAAACCAACCTGAAAAAATAATAAAATTCTATGAATTTTAAAAGAATGCCAAGAAAAGTAGGTCTTCCAGACTCAATATAAATCTTTCTAGAGACAGTTTTATGAGCCTGAAACATAGTATTAATCAATGAGTCAGAAAAACCTCTATGACTAAAAACCAAGCGTTCAATCTCCATCCCTTCAAATTTAATGATTTGAGATCCTGATGGAAAAAAATGGCCTTGAGAAAGAAAAGGTCTGGTTTAAACGGAGGTGTCCAACGTTGGTAACTGGCCATCCGAATGAGATTCGTATACCAAAACCTGAGAGGACATGCTGGAACTACCAGCATAACAAATACTCCATAAGAATTTTGGAAGAAGAACTAGAGGCGGAAAGAAATAGGCAAAAAGATAATTCCAAAGAAATGTCAATGCATACACTACTTCCGCCTGAAGATTCCCGGACCTTAATAGGCCCCTGGGAAGTTCTTTATTCAGATGAGATGAAAAACATATCTGGGTAAGAGAGACCATTCTCCCGGAGGAAAAGCTGGATTAACAGAGATAATCCGCTTCCCAAATATCTATACCTGGGAAAAAAACCACAGAATTTAGATAGGAGCTGGATTTAGCCCAAGCTAATATCCGAGACACTTCTGTCACAACCTAAGGACTGATAGTCCTACTCTGATGATTGACATACACCATAGTAGTGATATTGTTTGAAAAACACTAAACGTCTCTTCTTCAAAAAGAAACTAACTGAAAAATTCTGAGAAAACACGGAGTTCTAAAATATCAAATGGTAATCTCGCCTCCTGAGATTTCCAAACCCCTTGTGCTGACAGAGATCCTCAGACAGCCTCCCAACCAAAAAGACTCGCATCTGTAGAGATCATGGTCCAGGTTGAAAGAAACAAAGAGACCTGTAGAACTAAATGATGGTGATCTTAACCATCAAATCAAGAGATAAATATTAGGATTCGAAGATTTAAAATGTGAAATCCTAGAATCCCTGCACCATAATTCAGCATAAAAGACTGGAAAGGTTCTTTCTATTGAAAATGAGCAAAGGGAATTAAATCCAATGCTGTGGCCATAAGACCTAAAACTTCTATGCATATATAGCAACTGAAGGAAATAATAGAGACTAAAGGTACCGACAAACGGAACACAATAAAATTGTCCTTTGTCTGATAGAGACAAAGACAGTGACACAAACTATCTGGAAACCTAAAAAAGGTGACCCTTGTGTGAGCAATCAAGAGCTTTTGAAAAAAAGATCCTCTAACTATGTCCTGAAGAGCAAGTGAATCATATGAGATTCCGCATCCTCAGAAAATAATCTGAATGAAAACAGAAAAATGAAAATATGCATTTATTGTATCTAATGAAAACAAATAATGCTATCACTGACCAAAAAAAAAAAAAAAAGGCAGAATAGTTTGAATAAAACTCCAAAACCCATTTCCTAAAAATGGAACTAGAAGAAATACCCCAGAAGATTCCAGGTCTGAGCAGCGCTTGAACCCCATGGGTGCCCAGCCATGCTTCAGGTCTGAGCAGCGCTTGAACCCCATGGGTGCCCAGCCATGCTTCAACAGTACCCAAAATATATAGGACCCAAACACACTTAAAGAGAGTGTTAGCCTTACTGGAATAAAATCAAAGAAATTTGGACTGAATAGAACCAAATAAATTTAAAAGAAGTCGTAACCTGCCCCTTGCCAGCCAAGCTGGAATACGGCACGTACATCGCAATATTAGGGAGCTGATTTTGAACTGAAAAATTTCCAATTATAAACATGTTACTTGGGAAAGAATTTGTTCCTTAATAAGAACAACCAAACTAGTATAAGCTTAAAGTTTTAGTCTTAGAACTCAATCTTGAAGCCCAGATTAACAGTTAAGAATTGAATCCAATTATAAAACAAATAATTGATTATCTTAGAACAAAAGAAATATGGATTATTATTTTTTTTTTTAAAAATCACAAAATTCTTCTAGCTAAAATAGCTAAAGACATAGATTAACCCTCATTTGCGAAAATATTCAATAAAATGAAGACACAAATGAAATTATTAGCATGATAGTCCAGTTAAAGGAACAGTCAATACAGTGGACTTGCATAATCAATAAATGCAAAACAACAAGACAAATGCAACAGCACCTAGTCTAGTAAATGTTGTCCCTAAGAATGCTAAAATAAATCATAATCTGATAGTTGATCTTAATCACAGGACCAAGAAAAGTACCTGAAACTAAATAATTTTCCATAAATAAGATACAACCATCTAAAGGAAAATAAATACTATTTTGCTATAGAAACAATAGCATAATTTGTAGGAGTAGAGATAGCCCCAATAAATTGGAGAACCCTCCAAATTGAATTTAACTGCTGGCAAAGAATATAGTTTAAAACCTTTGAAGAAGGAATAAAAGAAAATTCTCAGCCTATTCCATTCCCTAGTATGAGGACTTGGAAAGAAAACTTCTGAAAACACAGAAGAATAAATAAGCAGAAATAGTGTCAGCTAGTCTTAAAGAACTAGTTACCTTAATATCCAAAATAATCAACACCTTTTCAACAAAGAACAAATGTACTTTAATAAAAAAAAAAAAAAAAAAAAAAAGTAGATTTGTTAGTGTCAATATCTGATGAAGAAAATTCTGAAAGAGAAAAAACATCATCGGAGAAGGATAAATCAGTATGTTGTTGGTCATTTGAAACTTCAATAATTAAAAAAGAAGTGAAAAAGACCTAAAAATTGTATTAGAAGGCACGAAGTCAAACAAAGCCTTTAAAATAGAATCAGAAAAATATTTCTTATAAATCTTCTAAATATTTCTTGTACATAAGATGTAAGAATGGCAATAAAGCATAAATACTAATGGATTCTGCATGTAAAAGTATATCATAATAACTTATTACAAACCATAGCTAAAGATAAACATTTATAACATTTAAAATAAATGAACTTAGCTTTGGTAGAACTGAACTCAGTTAAGCGTTTTTCCAGAAGTAGCTTTTGATCCAGGGTCAATCTGAGACATCTTGCAATATGTAATAGAAAAAACAACATATAAAGCAAAATTGATCAAATTCCTTAAATGACAGTTTCAGGAATGGGAAAAAAATGCCAATGAACAAGCTTCTAGCAACCAGAAGCAATAAACAATGAGACTTAAATAATGTGGAGACAAAAATGACGCCCATATTTTTTAGCGCCAAAAAAGACGCCCACACTATTTGGCGCCAAAAATGACGCCACATCCGGTAACGCCGACATCTTTGGCACAA
>NC_069503.1:83895632-83898132 GCF_027579735.1 Bombina bombina
GCAAAAAGAGGCTGCTTCTTGGGTGGTAACTAGCCATAGAACAAGCTATTATGCTATTTTTCGTTCCCAGGTTGAGCGCTTCTCTCTTTTTATTTATGAAAATTAAAAGTACGTACAGGTAGATTACAGTACCTGTATTTTTATTTACAGTACTGTACTTTATTAACAGTACTTGCACAGGTATTTTATATTTTCAATATTTTACTGTATTTACGGTACTGTAGTTTAAAATGTTTGCATATTACTGTATGTGATTACTGTATTAGTGGGCATTGCGCACAATAGATACTGTAGCTGTAATTGTACTGTATTACTGTAATTGTGAAACAAGTTGATGCAACAATTACAGTTAATCTTTTACCTGTAATAATGTTCAGTACTGTTCCATTTTCTGTTAGAATAAAAAAGTACTGTAGTACAGAACTGTAAAAATAAATCCAGATACAGTACTGTACAGTACAGGTGTACACTAAAAAATAAAAAGCACGTACATGTAGAGTACAGTACCTGTATTTTTACAGTATTTTACTGTACATTTTATTTAAAATGTTTGCATACGGTGTGATTACTGTACCTGTATTTGGGGGAATTGTGCACAATAGATACTGCACCTGTAGATGTCTTTGTACTGCATACTGTACAGTTAAGAAGACTTAAAGGGACAGTATACACTCATTTTCATATAACTGCATGTAATAGACACTACTATAAAGAATAAGATGCACAGATACTGATATAAAAATCCAGTATAAAACGGTTTAAAAACTTACTTAGAAGCTTTCAGTTTAGCTCTGTTAAAAAGGAAGTTGGAAAGCCCCCTGCAAGTGGGAAATAAGACACTCCCCCTCCTCCCCCTTCTTTTGCATATGAAAAGACCCTTTACACAAACAGGAGCAAGCTGGAGAAGGTAGCTGACGGTATTCAAATAAAACTTTGGGCCTTGGTTAGGAGTCTGAAAAGCAGAGCAATGTTCTTTAAAAATAAGCAAAATTATACATTTAAAAAAAAAAAAAAAAAAAAACTTTATGAGCTTTATAAATAGATCATCTACAAAACATTTATGCAAAGAAAAAATGAGTGTATAATGTCCCTTTAAAGTTTGTGTATTACTGCAACAAATAATCTATTAATACAGTACTGTACTGTGTTTGTATACAATTTATGTTTTCTCACCCATTTTCTGTGTTAGAGAAAAAAAGGTAATCCAGATAAAAACTAAATAAAAGACTAATGATTAAGCAGAAAAATTGTACTCTCTTTGTTACTTGCATGCAAGAAAAACAAGAAATTGATTCTGATTAGGGATGCACTGATATTGGTACTTTATGGTATGGTGCTGATCCTGAGCATTTGTGCCAAAATGCTCTGATACCAGAACTGACGGTCAGAGGGAGACATGCAATGCCGCGAGGGAACATGGAAACGGCTTCCCAGCCAATCAGGAAGCTGGACAGCAGGTCATTACCTGCCGCCCGACTTCCTGATTGGTCAGGAATCCAGTCCTATGCTCCCTTGCGGCACGGCAGGTCAGACTGGCTTCATGACCAATACAGTAACATTATTCTGCCATTTTTGATTTTGCGCATGTCAAAAGATGCTCCATCAGTTACTAACTGTATAAGACGGAAACCTGTCCAAGACGGAAAATTTCCGTGTATATATATATATATATATATATATATATATATATATATATATATATATATATATATATATATATATATATATATATATATATATATATATATATATATATATACATACACACATATACACACAGGTGGCCCTCGTTTTACAACGGTTCAATTTACACCGTTTCAGAATAACAACCTTTTTTTCCCAGTCATGTGACTGCTGTTGAAAAGCATTGAGAAGCAGTGCATGTATTAAAATAGCCAGTAGGTGGAGCTGTCTGTTTGTGTTGCAGCAAAGCCAAGCAAGCTGAAATTAATCAGTTTAACCAGACCTGAGCTATCGAGCAGATTTGAAAGGAATAAGATCTTCCTATCTATAACTCAGTCCAGATTGGAATTCATAGAAAGAACTGTTTGCAGAAAAATGCAAGTGAAGTCTGTGTTGTGGATTATTTTATTAGGGTTATAATGCTGTTTAGCAAATGTTTTTGTTCATTTAACTTAGTTTAATTATATATTCTGTGTTGTGTGATTATTTTATTAGGTTTATAAAGCTGTCTAGCATTTAAAGTCTTCATTTCAAAGCTTTAAAAATAATGTATTAGATGTTACTTATGACAATTTTGAGAGGGGCTTGGAACCTATCTCCCTCACTTCCCATTGACTTACATTATAAACTGGGTTTCAATTTACAACGGTTTCGATTTACAACCATTCCTTCTGGAACCTAACCCCGGCGTAAACTGAGGGTTACATGTATACATGTGTATATATATATATATATATATATAAAATAATGGAGAGTGCACTCGCCAGGAGTTTTCAAAGTTTTATTCCAATAATGTGAACGTTTTCGGGGGATTAGC